>NW_025946200.1:0-548 GCF_000764305.2 Hyalella azteca | reverse complement strand
CTCTGCCCTGGCGTGGGACTCTCCACACCGGTGTGGTCTCCACTTTGGCAGCCCCATTCTGAAGTCATTCAGCCTTCGAGAAACATTGGACAACTCCTCAGAACACCTAAATTCCTAGCTGAAAATAATGTTCCTTAAATTTTTTATAAACTGTCCTGTCATGGGGCCACATTGAACTAGTCTTCAGAGGCTCCCATAAACTTTGATTAAAGAAGAAGAAGGCTGATTGGTGCACAACTTTGGTGGTGCACGGCTGCGTACCCGAACCTAACTGTCTCTAAAACATTCTTAAAATACTAACTCTAATTAATTACAAATTTACGATACCTATATATTTAATAGAAGCCTTGTATTCCAACAGCAAAATACAATTTACAATAAGCCCTCTACACTATTCCCCAGCATCTTCTTCCTCCACACTTACCCCGACTCTCCACCTTATTGCCATGGCTAACTAGAGGCTTTCCTCGCAGATCTTTGATGCTTAACCGAATTAGGATAGGTTGCAACTCGTATACTTCCTGTTTTCAAGGCGTAATGCAGTCAAG
>NW_025946199.1:0-355 GCF_000764305.2 Hyalella azteca | reverse complement strand
TATATCGTTGTTGACAAATTTCTGGCTTACAGTTATTTCGTGAATTTCTTCCAGTTAATTAAGATGAGGTTGCAATTCAGAACTTTTGGTCTAAGGTTTTCCTTGAAAATTCATCACGAAATAGTCCTCAGCGTCTCTGTAATTTCGATGGTAACCATCGGGTCAATTCGTAACAACAAGACATAGCTTGGGAGGTTTTTGGTGGTAAATGGCTACTTATTGTCTTGTAATCGGAGAGCTGATGCATCCACAGCATATCATCTGTATAGTTTTATGAACATCGCAAAAGTACGTGATAAGAAGTAAGAAAACCATCGCAAATAAAACGGCGTACAATTGACCGAATAGTTCTGAA
>NW_025946198.1:154439-165460 GCF_000764305.2 Hyalella azteca | reverse complement strand
GCATTGTCAGCGGCATGCACAGCCCAGACAAGAGCTGAAAACTAATTTAAGATGTATAAATGTACAATTTTCTGTGCGTGAACTTCTGGGGGGAGGGAACTATGATGCTGATGTACAAAGGAAAATCTTTCAATCTTTGATAGTATACATTTTGAAGTCAGGTAGGTAGGGTTAGTGAACTTTAGACAGGTGACCAAAATGAAAATGTTGCTTACATATGTATAAGTGTGTATGTACATGTGGTATATATTTATATGTATGTGCATGTATACACCATGCATCACCCAAATTATTGTACTTGTATTAGTTTACCCAATTTAACTATCAATTATTATACCAAGTTCTATAAGCAATGACCCTTGCTTTCTGATATTTTTGTTTTCATGTTATGTGTAACTTTTCTCTTACACGCTGTCATGCCCAACCATCACGTCCACTGACCTTTTACAAGCGAGAATAAAGTGGATCAACTTCCATGCCAAGAGGTTCAAAACTGCAGAAGCTCTCAGGCCCAACGGTCATCCTTGCGGTTGTCCTGTGGCTTTAAGTCCACCCAGCGTGGACACCCGGAGAAGAAGAAGAAGATAGCCAACTGTTCTATCGTAGTTCTGTGTACTTCGAGAGTGATTCAGTTCAAGTAAGAAACGAGAGAGCCGCCCATAAATGGTGCTTACTTCAAATTTGTCCTTCGTTGAGAAACCAACGATAATAAAGTGTATAACTCCTAAAACATCAACGTTCAACATTCAACTTCATAGTTTTAATTAATTTTCAACAGAAAATAAAAAGCTCATCATTGCATAATTTTTCCTTCATATCGAATTCAACTATTAAATACAACGCGTGTGTTGTTGAAAGATCTACATTTTAGTCCCAAATGATATTAAAGGTTAGTTTCCATTCCTAACCTAACCTAACCTCATAGTGGCAAAGCAGAGAGTTTTTTAGACTCTCCCTCAAGTTCATTTTTGAGTCCTATAAGTAGACCAATAAAGTATCCTGGATACCAGCATTATCATACATAAGAAATTGGTTCAAATCTTGAGTAAATGAGGAAATTAAAAATGAACTGATTCTAAAAAAGCTCTGGTTTGCCACTATGCCTAACCTCTTCAGCCATGGTCAGGAAGATGTGCCAGGTGCGCGGGAATTTATTTTTTCATTTAACGACCTGCACGGTGTGCCATACTATGTTGGTAAAAAAATGCGCCGTGCGCCGTACTTTAGAAAGCTAAAATAGTTCTACTATTTTAGTCGACAATATACACGAGTATATTGACTACGCAAGTCGAACTGACAATAATAAAATGTAAGACATGTCAGGGTTACTTCTGACTCTTCCGGTTGTCTGCCTTGTCGGATACGGAACGTACGGTAATCGTAAACTGCGGCTGTTATACATACAAAATGTAAACAGATGGGATGGTGTTCAGTGTTGCCATATGACTTTGGAGAAAATTTCTTCTAAAATAAAGATGGCCGGGATTGCGTGAACACGTGCGCAAAGATAATCAATTTTCATTACATTGCGCCAACTGTGCACAGCAATAGCTTAAAAAAAGTAAAAATGCGCAGGAAAATTCACAGAAAACATACATCATCCTGAGTGTGCCACTGTGCAGAGAGTGAACGAAGATTTAAAGACCTACGGTGACGCATTATTGGCAAAATTTTCGCCTTCAGAAGATCTTGCCGACACATTTAGATTGAAATTCTTGCATTTAATATATTTCTCTGTCTTCAGCCAACTATTTAGAAAAAAAGTAAGGTTTCCGGTACGTTGGATGGATTACGATGCAGCAAAGCTTGTCCGGAAATCAGTTGCGATGAGTTCCCGCAAAAAATGTAAACAACATTTTTTTGATTGTGTAGTTTCGGTCGCATTAGAGCAGTCAGACTGCTTTATTACTTGTTCAGTTGACACTTGCTGTACAACCGGACTGTTTTTAGGGTAAAATTAGTTATTTGGGGTAACACGTGCATGATGCAACCTTGTAATAAGTTCGTGGCTTGTAAATAGTTCGTCATTACTCAGTCTCAGCTTAAATGGCTTTTCATTAAAAATTACTTGGCGACGCATCTTTAAAATGGCCGGCGACGCTTTGGGCTTAAAAATCCATATATTGCTGACGCTGCATCCACCCTCTGCATAGTGGTGAGTGTGGAACCTCCGGCCTCTGCTGCAATAATCCGTTCCCTTAGCTGTGGTAGGGTGTGAGGGCGACTTCCGAACACCTTCTCATTTAGATGTCCCCAAAGAAAGAAATGGCAAATGCTCAAATCAAGTGACCTCACAGGCCAGTGTAAATCACCCCTCAGAGACACCAGACCTCTGGGAAACATGTGTTTCAAAACATTGGGTGACATTCGGGCTGTGTGAGCTGTGCTGTAGCCCCACCCTGCTGGAACCACATGTCTTCCAATGCTTCATTTTTAAAAATGTTTTCCATCATGGGCTGCAAGACATTTTGCAACATTGCAGCATAGCGATCGGAATTCACTATCACGGTTACTCCCTCCTCCGAAAATGACTCCAACAGTGTGTTGGTGTTGCAGCTAATAGCCCCATCTTCCAGATATTGTTTTCAAAACATAACTATTCTAAATGGTATGTTATGCTAACTTTTAGGAAAATAAACTTTCTTCTTTGTGTACCTCCATTACTCTTTTATTTTACCTCAACACTGCTCAATCTTGTGCACATGTTTATTTCAAACAGTATTAGATTTTCTCATAACTTAAGTCTTGTTTCAAGACGTATGAGGTTTGTTTGGTTATCGTTCAGTTTACGTTTAGTATTGGTTTATTGGTCTGAATTAAATGGGAACAGTGCAGTCAGTCACTCAGTCACTACTAGTCGCAGTGTATAAAGGGTAGAGTCTGGTAGATTTATAGGACATAAAACTAGTAGATCTATTGATAGTGATGTGCACTGTGCTATCAGCTACAGTCACTACTAGTCGGTGTGTATAGAGGGTAGAGCCTGGTAGATTTTTAGGACATAAAACTAGTGGATCTATTGATAGTGCTGTGCACTGTGCTATCAGCTACCTATCTGTTATTTGACTCTTCAATGTTTAGAAGATCTGCATTCCTGAAGTGTTTTTGTATATTGAAGCCAGTTAAATGGTCAATATTTAGCTTATTACCTTGCTCCATACAAACTTTACAAAGCTAATGAATAGACATAGTACCAATCCAATAATTGTTTACCCAAAAATCCCTAAGTGGTAAACACTACCTTGGCCTGTTGGCCATTATTGAAGGCAATAAGTGCCCTTTTTAGCCATCCATTATGATCCATATACTGTTATTGCTAGTAGGCTAATTGCAACATAAAAAATAACACATCAAAAAGACAAAAAAAGTTGAATAAGTCAAAAAAATCAAATAAGTAAAAAAAATCATGAAAAAATAAAAAAAATCATTGATTTTTTATTTTTTTCATTTTTTTAAAAAAATAAAAAAAAATCGCCAACCCTGCTTGAAAGCATCCCTATCAATCAATCACAGCTAGAAAGCAGATAACATTACAATTCCATTATCCAACTACAGCTGGAAAGCTGAAAGGGGCTAAAATCACAATCCTATCAACCAATCACAGATGGAATTCTGGAAAGGGATAGGATATGTAAATAATGGACTGAAAGTGTAAAGTTCCTGGCCTTTCCAAGCTTTCAGGTCCTGCTTTCCAATATGCTATGTGTACTAGTTAAGTTATTATCCCTCTAGAATTCCACACTGTCAGCACCCTTATTGTTACTATTGAAGTTACAAGCAGGCAGTTGATCTTTTATATAGAGGCATGCCGTGCCTGGAAAGATATGGCGGCCTGCCAATAAAAATGGAAATGCCTTACTCAAACTGTTCTTTCAGGGTTTGATTGATTTCAAGACAGATTTCAATGAAGGGAAATGCAACCATTGTCCCAAAGTGCTGGTGACTTTGAGGAAGACGAGTCTCAATCTTTGCTTTCTTCTGCCCATCCTGAAATTGATTTCCCATCAAGACGTTCAAGCAAGAGGTATTCAAGATTTTCTTGCTACTGGAGATCATTCTGTTTGAGGTGAGATGTAGGTCTTGAGTAAAGCTATTTTTTTACTGCATTGATTATTTATTATTTGTAAATAATCTCAATATTATATAATGTTACATATTACATTACTGATTTTGAAAACTTGGATGAGTTAATAAAGTATAAATTTTTTTCATATGTGATTGGGAAAATTACTGGTACCATTCCTTCTGATATTTTTGGAAGCCTGTATTTACACTTTACTCAACGAACAGAAGGCTCCTAAAAAATTCTTGCAAATCCACAATGCCTAAACCATAGTTGCCTTTTCTTTGTAATATATATTTTCTATATTTCAATTTATGAATTATGTCCTATTATGTGTACTTCAGTATAATCATAAAATAGACACAAATAGGAAAAATTTTTACTCATCAATCAATGTTGGTTTTTGAAGAGATGCAGACTATCAATATAGGTAGTAAAAAGGTATATGCATAGGTATATGTAATCTGTTTTTCTATTTGATAACATGAAAACTTCAACATCCCAAGGGATGTAATTGATAAAAAATGAAAAAAATATGTTAACATATATCGGCCTGTATGTAGAGTTAAGTATAATGATAACATCAAAACTTCAACATCCCAAGGGATGTAATTGATAAAAAATGAAAAAAAAATATGTTAACATATATCGGCCTGTATGTAGAGTTAAGTATAATGCCTCCTCCAAGACTTGGGCTGCAGCCTGCAGTCAAACTAATTTAAAATAGTTGATAAATTTAACGTACTTTTTTCATCGTTCATATCACATTTATAAATAGCTAGCCACTTCTTTCTGTATAAAGTATGTGAACACTTAGACAAGATGAACAAAGTAGAAGTATAGATGATCAAACTAAGTAGAAGTCTGGATGATCGAACTAAGTAGAAGTATAGATGATGATCGAACTAAGTAGCAGTGTAGATTATCAAACTAATGTCATCTCTATTAACTCTTCATAAACTAGTATCACATCTATTGTTAACCTTTGTTTGTATAAAAAAAATATATCATTACTCACTGCAGTGAGTGACAGAGTGCATTTTCTTGTTGCAGTGTACGTATCATGGATACTCAGCAACGTGAAGTCACGGACAGACAGATGGACGAACAGACATGACGATCACAATAGCGCCTTTTTTCATAAATGATAAATGTGCTAAAAATGGTTTTCCAGCATCCCTTGCTGTGTTGCAGGTTGTGCTGCCCCTGTGCCATGTGGGGCTGCTGTAGAAGAGGTGAGCTCAGTGCTCGCACTGTGCGTCTTGGAGTGCCTGACCCCTCAGTGCACTATCCCCCCAACACTGTCAGGAACCAAAAGTACAATGTCATCACTTTCATACCTATGGTGAGTCATGCATAACATTCATCCTTGTGGATGTTTTCATGTGGATGTTGATTTTTTTATAAAAAATCATGATTTTTCAGGTCATCTCATTCAATTCATTGAGAATAGTAAAATTGAATAGCAGTCACTTTAAGGCTATTGTGTAATATGAGGGGGGAGCCAAAAGAAAGTGGACTAAATTTTTAAATTCATTTATTTATCCAAAATCTTCTTTTAGAACTTGTTGGAGTGAACTATATGTTATTTGAGACAGTTCCACAAGCTTTTTAATAGTTATACTTTGATCTTCATGGATTAGGTCCCTAATATTCTAAACTTTTCTTCAGTGCGGTAAGTGGTATGATGACCGGAGCACGGTTGGTGGTCAATTGACATCCAATCAATTGACCACCAAGATGATTGGGGGTATCCACCAGGGGATATGTTTGATTGATTATCCCCATTGTGGATATGATTGATTAATCATATCCCCTGTTTGATGTGGGAAAACCACTAAAAAACTTGCAGTCTCCCCATAGCATCATCCTTGTAGGCTGTCTAGCATTTCCTTCCCAGATTTTCACATAAGAAAGCAAAATTTGATGGCAGCACTTTGCACACAATAATCAGTCGTGATCAAAAATGATGAGTACCTTACGCGAAAGAAGAGTCAAAAAAAAGTTTGCAATAATGGAACACAGCCGTCTACACTGTTGGAAAAAACGTTGAAAAAACGGTCCCACCGGCGTTCTAGTGGCCGGTTGCTCCGTGAAAATAAACTGTTTCATCGTTTTTATCAGATGTTTTACGGATTTCTAGTGATAAATTAAAATAAAAACGGTGACACGTTGTTTCTTTTCACGTGCCGACCGGCCACTGAAACGCCGGTAATGCCGTTAACGGTAATTTTTCTAACAGTGTAGGGTAGCAATGCATGGCACACTAACTGATGAATGTCATCAGCATATGCACATACAGGGAGGATGTGGTACTGTTAAAACTGTGCCCACCACACAGGCAGTCTGTTTTTTTTTTGTTTTCTTTTTGGGGGAGGGGGTGTTTGACATATTTGGCGAAAATAGATTTTCTGTGAATTACTTGCTTTAAATAACATCAGCTTCTCACATGTAATTTTTAATATAACCTTGTTAAGTTTAAAAATAGTCTCAAGATATATAGTTTTTACATTAACCTAGACTTTTTTATAAACCAACTCTTTTATTGTCAAGCAGTTCAAAAGAAGCAATCTCATCTTGCTGTATTGGTAAGACAGTTGTTAAGCAATGATTTGGTAACTGTATATCTCATGTGACAGGTGCTGTTCGAACAGTTCAAGTTCTTCCTGAACCTCTACTTCTTGGTTATGGCTTGTTCCCAGTTCATCCCAGAGCTGCGCATTGGTTATCTCTACACTTACTGGGGCCCTCTTGTGAGTATACACTTACTGGGGTCCTCTTGTGAGTATCTCTACACTTACTGGGGCCCTCTTGTGAGTATCTCAAAATTTATATACGGAAATGCTTTTTGCCTCGCCCTACAAATATTTTTTAATGGGTGGAGCTACAAAAAGAAGATTTTACGCTAGTAAATATCCCCACAACTTGTCTGGATCTTCACAAGTTTTAACCACAAGTTTAACATTTAGTTTAACATACAAGTTTAACATTTAAACATGAGGACTAGAGGGAGACTAAAATAGTATCGTATTTTACATTGTAAAATAGTAGGTATCTTATTTTACATTGAAGAATAGTATCTTATTTTACATTGTAAAATAGTATCTTATTTTACATTGTAAAATAGTATCTTATTTTACATTGAAGAATAGTATCTTATTTCACATTGAAGAATAGTATCTTATTTTACATTGTAAAATAGTATCTTATTTTACATTGAAGAATAGTATCTTATTTTACAATGTAAAATAGTATCTTATTTTACATTGAAGAAGTAAAGCCATACGCAGCAGCTGAGTAAACTGAGTTGAAATGTTGAGTTCCATCGAAATTATTTGTATGTGTTGGAGTCAATAACCAAACATATTATTAACATATTAATTATTATGTTAATTAATTATTAACATATTATATTATTATATTATTCCCATGTGTGCTTGTACTTTTTATCACTTCAGAATTTCATTCTGCTTGCAGTCCAGCTTTATTAAAATAAATAATATCAATATTTAATATTTATAAGAATATTTTATATTAATATTTAAATAAATAAATAAATATTTATTTAATTATATGACTTACATCGGCAAGTGTACAGTTTTAATTATTAACTCAATAACAGCTGTAAAATTAGTATAGAATGTAAGTATTATGATCAAGTCGCAAATTTACCAGGAATTAGTTACCTAAACATTTAGTAGCCTAAAATTCACTTTTAAACAATTCACCTAAACTTGAGAACATTAGAACTAAAATTTATAAAAAATAAAACAAATAAAAATGAGATAACACGTGGAGAAGGTACTATCTATTTGCATTTGTAGAGGATAGGAACTGAATGCGGCATTTAAACTGGGCTTCTGTTTGAAAATATATACTATATATAATATATAATATAAATATATACTATATATAATATATATAATGATTCTCTAATTAGTAGGTCAGGTTGTGGAGGCTACTAATTGTTTGTACCTGTGTTCGAGGTTTTGAACTGACGATGGAGCTGGACTCCGAAACGTTTTCTCTTATAAGAAATGGCGAACTTTTTGGCTATTTTCTTTACTTTTAAATTAAAGTATGGAATGTTATTAAGTATTAAATTAAATTAAAGTATAGAATGTTGTCAATAAATTGACCAGTTCTGAGAACCCGAGGACAGAAAAAGCTTGGAGACTAACATTTTACATCAAATTCCCTATTATGCTACTTAAGAAATGCAATGTCTTTAATTTGTTTAATAGATTTTATGTCGTGCACATCTGATGGCATGTTTGAATGGTTAATATTACTTCTTCATCTAGGTTCTAAATTTTCATAATCATAATAAAAAAGTTCCATAATACTCTTGTTATCTTATTATTTACATACATTTATCGTGTTGCAGGGTTTTGTGTTGATAATTAAGATGATCCGCGAGGCTCTGTGTGTTCCATAATGCTCTTGTTGCTCTTTTTACTTGTTATCTTATTATTTACGTACATTTTGCCGTACTCTTTTTACTTATCTTATTATTTACATACATTTTTTCCGTGTTGCAGGGTTTTGTGTTGATAATTACGATGATCCGCGAGGCTGTGGACGACATCAGGCGCTGGCGTCTCTTAATAAAAAAATTCCATAATTCTCTTGTTACTCTTTTTACTTGTTATCTTGTTGATATTTACGTATATTTGCCGTGTTGCAGGGTTTTGTGTTGATAATTACGATGATACGCAAGGCTGTGTGTGTTCCATAATGCTCTTGTTAGGTACTCTTGTTACTTATCTTGTTGATATTTACATACATTTATCGTATTGCAGGGTTTTGTGTTGATAATTACGATGATCCGCGAGGCTGTGGACGACATCAGGCGCTGGCGTCGTGACCAGGAGGTCAACGGACAGGTGTACCGCAAGCTCGTGTCGCCCACCGCCGTCCACAGGAAGCGCGTGGGCGCCAGGGGCGGCAGCATGACGGGGGACGGCGGCACCACGGCCGTCACCAGCGCTAACATCAAAGTCGGCGACCTCATCTTTGTTGAAAAGGTTTAAAACATTTTATTTGGTCTAATGTTCGTCGAGAAGATTTAAAATGCTAATGTTATCGTTGTATAGTTCTAAATGAGGTTCATCAATGGACTGAAAAGTTTAAGACGTGCGTAAATGTAAAAGAAATCTTCATTGAGAAGGTTTAAATCAAACATTTTATTTGGTCTAATGTTATCTTGGTTTAGTTCAAAATTAGATTAATCACTAAAAAGTTGATGACGTGCATAAATGTAATGGAAATCTTCGTGGAGAAGGTTTAAAATATTTTATTTGGTCTAATGTTATCTTGGTTTAGTTCAAAATGAGATTGATCAATGAATTGAAAAATTGAAGACTTGGGCTAATGTTATCCTGGTTTAGTTCAAAAGAAGATTAGTCAATGGACTAAAAAGTTGATGACGTGCATAAATCTACTAAAAATCTTCGTCGAGAGGGTTTAAAACATTTTAATTGGTCTGATGTTATCCTGGTTTAGTTCAAAGTGATTAGTCAATGGAATGAGAAGTTGAAGATGTGCAGAAATTCAATAGAAATTTTTATCCAGAAGGTTTTAAACATTTTACTTGGTCTGATGTTATCTTGGTTTAGTTCAAAGTTATTAATTGATGGACTAAAAAGTTGAAGACGTGTTGAAATTTAATAGAAAAACTTTGAATCCACAGAGGTCGAATGTAAATTGTTCAAGGTCATCTAACCTTACTATCATTTATTGAAATGAAAAGTGGCTTTTCTTAATGGGGCCAGAAATAACTAATTCCGGCAATAGCTGACTTGAATCACTGATTAGTTTTCACTTACGGAAACTGAAGGATAGAATAGAAGTGTCGGCACTGAAGAAATAGGCCCATGGCCTGTTGCCGATTCTTGTTCATAGAATATAATAGAAGTGTCGGCACTGAAGAAATAGGCCCATGGCCTGTTGCCGATTCTTGTACTTTTCGTGACTTGATTCCAGCTGCAATGATTAATTTTATGGATCATTTTTGTTTTAGGATCCACACAGAGTGAGACGAACTTGCGTGCCCAGGTTTAATAAAATTTACCGTTTTGAAACATTTATTAAAGAACAAACTCGGCGGTAAAAAGTAAGAATTGAAATGAAAAGGAACCAAAGGAAATTCATTTGGTAATCTGAACTCTGAATAAACGGAGCACAGAACCCGCGTGATAAGTAATGGCTTGTCTCGTGGTGGGCTCCATACAAAGAAATAAAGCCTTTTTTCTTTTCAATGCTGTATTACCTATTTCAAACCTATCTCTAATTATTTTATATTAGAACAGAAACACGAAACATTAACAGATTCAGAACAATATTATCATAACTCTGAAATATTATTATGCAGAACAATATTATCATTACTCTGAGCCTTACCTCCGCAGCTGCTGAGTTTAATTACTATATATTATTTATTAAATGTTCTAATTAAATGCTACACGTAGGAAGATGTACATTCCCGGAGTATGTTTGACTAATAATGCATTACTATATGAAGCAAAACTATCACTATTACATTCACGAATTAACTTTAAACCATTACATTCACGAATTAACTTTAAACCAATAATGCATTCTACGTAGCAAAAACATCACTATTACATTCACAGACTAACTTCAACCCATAATGCACTATATATGGCAAAAATGTCACTAAACTCTTGTTGTTCAGGACCAGCGTGTGCCGGCGGACATGGTATTCCTACGGATAACTATTTAGCAAAAATCTCACTAAACTCTTGTTGTTCAGGACCAGCGTGTACCGGCTGACATGGTATTCCTACGGATAACTATTTAGCAAAAATCTCACTAAACTCTTGTTGTTCAGGACCAGCGTGTACCGGCTGACATGGTATTCCTACGGATAACTATTTAGCAAAAATCTCACTAAACTCTTGTTGTTCAGGACCAGCGTGTGCCGGCTGACATGGTA